>NC_089869.1:25050049-25052549 GCF_036373705.1 Amia ocellicauda
ATGTGAGGGTGATGGTGATTGAGTTTCTGTATAAAAGTGTTGAATTCGGTTAATGGATGGGGCCAGATTCCCCAAATGTCATCTAAAAATCTGTAGTAGTGGGTAGGTAGCAGTGTACATTGTTCTAGTATCGTCTGTTCCCAGTCAGCCATATAGATATTAGCATATGCTGGTGCAAACCTTTTTCCCATAGCTGTGCCCTTTATTTGTAAAAAGTGTTTGTTATTGAATTCAAAGTCATTTCTTTCTAGGCTAATTTGTAATAATTGTAGGATTTGGTTGTCTGGTCTGTTGATGTCTGGATAAAGTTTGAACCATTTTGAGACTGTGTTTAAACCTGTTATTGTATCTATGTTAGTGTAGAGATTTGTGACATCAATGGAGAAGAGCCAGGCATCATGTGGTACTATTATGCATTTTATTTTGTTGATGAAGTCATAGGTGTCTTTTATATAACTGGGGTGTTTTTGCGAGATGGGGTTAAGGAAATGGTCAATGTATTCCGCAATGTGGTATGTTTCGCTGTTACAATCTGATACTATGGGTCTACCAGTGGGGATTTGATAGGGAATGGTCCATGTGGAAGGGTGTTTGTGAATTTTTGGAAGTAGATAAAATTGTCTTGGTCTGGGTGCATTGGTCCCTCTTAAATATTGTTCCTGTTTGTTATTGATGTATTGTGTATGTCTAAGGGTCTGTAATATGTCCCGTATGTATATTTGATTTTGTAAGTAAATGGGTTCTGTTAATTGTTGATAATATTCTGTATTGTCTAGTTGTCTATATGCTTCTGTTAGATATTGTGTTTTGTCCATAATTACTATTCTGCCCCCTTTATCCGCTGGTTTTATAATAATGTTCTTATTTTTTTGTAATTGTTGTAAAGCTCTCCTTTCCCCCTGTGTTAGGTTATCCAAGCGGTTATCTTGATTGTATTGTATATTGTAGCTGTAATTTTGGTCTGTTGTTATTAGTTGTCTTATATGTGGATGTATTTGATTATTTTTTGGTTCCCAAGTTGATTTGGGAATAAAAGGTCTAGGTGAATGTTGTGTATCCTTAAAGAAATCTGCTAATTTTAATCTACGATGATATGTTTGTATGTCTGCTTTAAGCTGTGTAGAAAAAATAAGGTCGGGGGTCGGGACAAAGGAAAGCCCTTTGTTTAAGAGATTCCTCTGTTCCATATTTAATCTGAATATTCTGGATAAGTTCAATATGTTAGGTGTGTCCTGTTGTATTAATTCTGTAGTGTTCCTGTTCACTGAAATGTTTGTGCTCACAGGATTTATAAGTTTAAATGCCTTATCCAGTGGTATAGGATTGTTTGTGCTGTTTGGGTAGTCCAGTGGATGTCATCGGAGAGAGTTCTATATGTTGTTGGGTCTATTGACGTGATATTATTGTAATTGTTCATTATGTATGAGTTTATTTCTCTAATGTTGTTTTGTGTATGTTCCTCCAGATGAGTTGAAAAGTTGATCATAGGGATATGTATCTGTGCCCGAGGAAATTTTATTTCTGCTGTTCGAACCATTTTCTGTAATTGCTTAATTGCGGTTTCTTTTACTTTTTGGTCCCTGTTATTGATTCCAAATGAAAGGATTAGATGTTGTACTTCCTTATTGAGGGCTGTGCGTTCTAGAATACTGGCAGCATGTATAAATTTGGCTCCTGGGTAGCTATCGATTTGTATATGTGAATTATTGTGTTGCCCTATGGTATCCAAATTGGAATCCCCTATGATTACTATCGGTTTTGTTGTAGTTAAATGCCAATCTGTTAGTTTTCTCTCTGTGTTTGGGTGTCTATGAACCGTATATCGTGTATTTTCATGAGGTGGTGTTGTATTGAGGCTATCATTGTTTTCGAATTGTGAATCTGTTCCATCAGTATTATCCTGATCTGCGTCAATATTACTTGTGTCTATTATGGGGCTGTCCAGTGGAATCATATTTGTTGTAGAGTGGTGTATCTGGGCTGGTATTGTGGTTGGTCTAGGTTTGGCTATGGTTCGGGGAGGTAAGGGGCTAGTATATGGTAGTCTAGGGAGGCTGGGGTTTTCTTCTATTGGGGTTGATATTATGGTTGGTCTTGGTTTGGGTATATTGTGTGGGAGCAAGGGACTAGAATATGATAGTCTTGTAGGGATAGGAGTTTCTTCTATAGGGGACGAGTGAATGCCTTGTGAATCCGAAACTACCACATTACTGTAGAATCTAGCAGTTTTGGGTCTCTGTGTAGATAGGTTGGGTTCTAGTGTGGCTAAAGGAGCAAACGGATTACTTAGTTGTGAATTAACATTCTGTGTGTCTATTAATCCATTTGTTGATGCGATTTGTGTTTGATTAGTTAGAAGGATTTCAATTCGGTGCTTGGTTTTATGTAGAATTTCTGGCTTTAATCTATTTCCATAATTTCGTTTTGCCCATGTCATAGCTTGGTCCAGTTTATCTTTCCAGTTCGTTCCTTTGTATTGTAGAATGTCTTCTAGTAATGT
>NC_089870.1:5000-15000 GCF_036373705.1 Amia ocellicauda
TTTTAGGGGTCAGAAAAATCAGCTCCGGCTGCCTGGTCACCTAGGGGAGATAGAAAATTTTTCTAAGTTTTTCACTCGGCCGCCTGGTCCCCTAACTCGAAAATTTTTAAGTGCTCCCATCGGTCCCGGGATAGGGTGGCTGATAGCTGGGAGCCCCCTGAGCACTGCCCCGGTGTTAGTTTTCGGAGAAATGCCTCCGTTGATTTGTTATGATTTTTTTTCCGCCGGCCGCCTGGTCGCCCTAATGCAAAGTCAATGGGAGTGAGGAGATAGAAAATTTTTCAAAGTTTTTCACCCGGCCACAAACGACTCCAAAACACACTGGGGCTGTGGCTGGGACTCTCACCAGGACTGCCCCCTACTTTATTTATGGATTAAAAAGCATTCTATATTAATTTTTCGATTTTTGGGACCCGGGACGCCTGGTCACCTAACTCCCCTTCTATCCCTATGGGGGGGGACGGGGACATCGAAAACGCTCCCATCGCTGCCGAGGCACGCTGCGGGGACTCTCCCTACCATCGCCCCATGCTTCCTTTGAAGAATATATGACGTTTTTCAATTTTCACCGACATTTGAAAATCAAAACTTCAGAACATTTCATAGTTATTCTCAATGGGTTGTCTAGGGGCACACATCTCTAAACTGGGGGAAATGCTCAAAATGATTAAAAAGAAAAACAATGCCCCCAGACCCGGGGGGCTGATAGCTGGGAGCCCCCTGAGCACAGCCCCGGTGTTAGTTTCTGGAGAAATGCCCCCGTTGATTTGTTATGATTTTTTTTCCGCCGGCCGCCTGGTCGCCCTAATGTAAAGTCAATGGGAGTGAGGAGATAGAATATTTTTCAAAGTTTTTCACTCGGCCGTCTGGTCCCCTGACTCGAAAATTTTAAAGTGCTCCCATCGGTCCCAGGGTAGGGTGGCTGATAGCTGGGAGCCCCCTGAGCACAGCCCCGGTGTTAGTTTCTGGAGAAATGCCCCCGTTGATTTGTTATGATTTTTTTTCCGCCGGCCGCCTGGTCGCCCTAATGCAAAGTCAATGGGAGTGAGGAGATAGAATATTTTTCAAAGTTTTTCACTCGGCCGTCTGGTCCCCTGACTCGAAAATTTTAAAGTGCTCCCATCGGTCCCAGGGTAGGGTGGCTGATAGCTGGGAGCCCCCTGAGCACAGCCCCGGTGTTAGTTTCTGGAGAAATGCCCCCGTTGATTTGTTATGATTTTTTTTCCGCCGGCCGCCTGGTCGCCCTAATGCAAAGTCAATGGGAGTGAGGAGATAGAATATTTTTCAAAGTTTTTCACTCGGCCGTCTGGTCCCCTGACTCGAAAATTTTAAAGTGCTCCCATCGGTCCCAGGGTAGGGTGGCTGATAGCTGGGAGCCCCCTGAGCACAGCCCCGGTGTTAGTTTCTGGAGAAATGCCCCCGTTGATTTGTTATGATTTTTTTTCCGCCGGCCGCCTGGTCGCCCTAATGCAAAGTCAATGGGAGTGAGGAGATAGAATATTTTTCAAAGTTTTTCACTCGGCCGTCTGGTCCCCTGACTCGAAAATTTTAAAGTGCTCCCATCGGTCCCAGGGTAGGGTGGCTGATAGCTGGGAGCCCCCTGAGCACTGCCCCGGTGTTAGTTTCTGGAGAAATGCCCCCGTTGATTTGTTATGATTTTTTTTCCGCCGGCCGCCTGGTCGCCCTAATGCAAAGTCAATGGGAGTGAGGAGATAGAATATTTTTCAAAGTTTTTCACTCGGCCGTCTGGTCCCCTGACTCGAAAATTTTAAAGTGCTCCCATCGGTCCCAGGGTAGGGTGGCTGATAGCTGGGAGCCCCCTGAGCACAGCCCCGGTGTTAGTTTCTGGAGAAATGCCCCCGTTGATTTGTTATGATTTTTTTTCCGCCGGCCGCCTGGTCGCCCTAATGCAAAGTCAATGGGAGTGAGGAGATAGAATATTTTTCAAAGTTTTTCACTCGGCCGTCTGGTCCCCTGACTCGAAAATTTTAAAGTGCTCCCATCGGTCCCAGGGTAGGGTGGCTGATAGCTGGGAGCCCCCTGAGCACTGCCCCGGTGTTAGTTTCTGGAGAAATGCCCCCGTTGATTTGTTATGATTTTTTTTCCGCCGGCCGCCTGGTCGCCCTAATGCAAAGTCAATGGGAGTGAGGAGATAGAATATTTTTCAAAGTTTTTCACTCGGCCGTCTGGTCCCCTGACTCGAAAATTTTAAAGTGCTCCCATCGGTCCCAGGGTAGGGTGGCTGATAGCTGGGAGCCCCCTGAGCACAGCCCCGGTGTTAGTTTCTGGAGAAATGCCCCCGTTGATTTGTTATGATTTTTTTTCCGCCGGCCGCCTGGTCGCCCTAATGCAAAGTCAATGGGAGTGAGGAGATAGAATATTTTTCAAAGTTTTTCACTCGGCCGTCTGGTCCCCTGACTCGAAAATTTTAAAGTGCTCCCATCGGTCCCAGGGTAGGGTGGCTGATAGCTGGGAGCCCCCTGAGCACTGCCCCGGTGTTAGTTTCTGGAGAAATGCCCCCGTTGATTTGTTATGATTTTTTTTCCGCCGGCCGCCTGGTCGCCCTAATGCAAAGTCAATGGGAGTGAGGAGATAGAATATTTTTCAAAGTTTTTCACTCGGCCGTCTGGTCCCCTGACTCGAAAATTTTAAAGTGCTCCCATCGGTCCCAGGGTAGGGTGGCTGATAGCTGGGAGCCCCCTGAGCACAGCCCCGGTGTTAGTTTCTGGAGAAATGCCCCCGTTGATTTGTTATGATTTTTTTTCCGCCGGCCGCCTGGTCGCCCTAATGCAAAGTCAATGGGAGTGAGGAGATAGAATATTTTTCAAAGTTTTTCACTCGGCCGTCTGGTCCCCTGACTCGAAAATTTTAAAGTGCTCCCATCGGTCCCAGGGTAGGGTGGCTGATAGCTGGGAGCCCCCTGAGCACTGCCCCGGTGTTAGTTTCTGGAGAAATGCCCCCGTTGATTTGTTATGATTTTTTTTCCGCCGGCCGCCTGGTCGCCCTAATGCAAAGTCAATGGGAGTGAGGAGATAGAATATTTTTCAAAGTTTTTCACTCGGCCGTCTGGTCCCCTGACTCGAAAATTTTAAAGTGCTCCCATCGGTCCCGGGATAGGGTGGCTGATAGCTGGGAGCCTCCTGAGCACTGCCCCGGTGTTAGTTTCTGGAGAACTGCCCCCGTTGATTTGTTATGATCCGTAGTTGCCGGCCGGCCGCCCGGCATTGCTCTATCGGATGGAGCGTGGGCTGGCTATGGGAGATTTAGCGATTTTCGGAACCGGCCCCGATGGCCCCCCAAACCGGGTGGCCACGAGGTGGGACCCCCCTGAGCACTGCCCCGGTGTTAGTTTTCCGAGAAATGCCCCCGTTGATTTGTTATGATCCGTAGTTGCCGGCCGGCCGCCCGGCATTGCTCTATCGGATGGAGCGTGGGCTGGCTATGGGAGATTTAGCGATTTTCGGAACCGGCCCCGATCGCCCCCCAAACCGGGTGGCCACGAGGTGGGACCCCCCTGAGCACTGCCCCGGTGTTAGTTTTCGGAGAAATGCCCCCGTTGATTTGTTATGATCCGTAGTTGCCGGCCGGCCGCCCGGCATTGCTCTATCGGATGGAGCGTGTGCTGGCTATGGGAGATTTAGCGATTTTCGGAACCGGCCCCGATCGCCCCCCAAACCGGGTGGCCACGAGGTGGGACCCCCCTGAGCACTGCCCCGGTGTTAGTTTTCGGAGAAATGCCCCCGTTGATTTGTTATGATCCGTAGTTGCCGGCCGGCCGCCCGGCATTGCTCTATCGGATGGAGCGTGGGCTGGCTATGGGAGATTTAGCGATTTTCGGAACCGGCCCCGATCGCCCCCCAAACCGGGTGGCCACGAGGTGGGACCCCCCTGAGCACTGCCCCGGTGTTAGTTTTCGGAGAAATGCCCCCGTTGATTTGTTATGATCCGTAGTTGCCGGCCGGCCGCCCGGCATTGCTCTATCGGATGGAGCGTGGGCTGGCTATGGGAGATTTAGCGATTTTCGGAACCGGCCCCGATCGCCCCCCAAACCGGGTGGCCACGAGGTGGGACCCCCCTGAGCACTGCCCCGGTGTTAGTTTTCGGAGAAATGCCCCCGTTGATTTGTTATGATCCGTAGTTGCCGGCCGGCCGCCCGGCATTGCTCTATCGGATGGAGCGTGGGCTGGCTATGGGAGATTTAGCGATTTTCGGAACCGGCCCCGATCGCCCCCCAAACCGGGTGGCCACGAGGTGGGACCCCCCTGAGCACTGCCCCGGTGTTAGTTTTCGGAGAAATGCCCCCGTTGATTTGTTATGATCCGTAGTTGCCGGCCGGCCGCCCGGCATTGCTCTATCGGATGGAGCGTGGGCTGGCTATGGGAGATTTAGCGATTTTCGGAACCGGCCCCGATCGCCCCCCAAACCGGGTGGCCACGAGGTGGGACCCCCCTGAGCACTGCCCCGGTGTTAGTTTTCGGAGAAATGCCCCCGTTGATTTGTTACGATTATTTTTCGCCCAGGCGATGTGCCTTTTCATTTTGTTTTGCACTTTCCTTCATTCCTTGGTGCATGCTACCATCTAACGGACACATTTCGGTACTGCAGTTTGAAAGTAATTTCCCCGTCTAGGGATCTCTCAATGCCCTGGGCTGCGAAAGGAGGGCAAGGACACCCTATGTTCTCATGAGTGCAAAGCCCCCCCGGCTTCAAGGCATTCCAAAAGGAAAACCGGAGACACTGCTGTACACACACACACACACACACACACACACACACACACACACACACACACACACAGAGAGAGAGAGAGAGAGAGAGAGAGAGAGAGAGATAGAGAGAGAGTAGTCACACAGTGGAATAAACTCCCCAGCGATGTGGTAGAAGCTGAAAGTTGGGGAACATTGTGATGGTCTATATTTCTTGGCAGATAATAAAAGATGCTCTTATCATGCCTCCGTTGATGTGTTATGATCCATAGGTTGCCGGCCGCCCGGCATTGCTCTGATCGGATGGACCGTGGGCTGCCTATGGCAGAGTATGGGCGATTCTTCAGCCGGCCCCGATGGCCCCCCAAACCGGGTGGCCACGAGGTGGGACCCCCCTGAGCACTGCCCCGGTGTTAGTTTTCGGAGAAATGCCCCCGTTGATTTCTTATGATCCGTAGTTGCCGGCCGGCCGCCCGGCATTGCTCTATCGGATGGAGCGTGGGCTGGCTATGGGAGATTTAGCGATTTTCGGAACCGGCCCCGATCGCCCCCCAAACCGGGTGGCCACGAGGTGGGACCCCCCTGAGCACTGCCCCGGTGTTAGTTTTCGGAGAAATGCCCCCGTTGATTTCTTATGATCCGTAGTTGCCGGCCGGCCGCCCGGCATTGCTCTATCGGATGGAGCGTGGGCTGGCTATGGGAGATTTAGCGATTTTCGGAACCGGCCCCGATCGCCCCCCAAACCGGGTGGCCACGAGGTGGGACCCCCCTGAGCACTGCCCCGGTGTTAGTTTTCGGAGAAATGCCCCCGTTGATTTGTTACGATTATTTTTCGCCCAGGCGATGTGCCTTTTCATTTTGTTTTGCACTTTCCTTCATTCCTTGGTGCATGCTGCCATCTAACGGACACATTTCGGTACTGCAGTTTGAAAGTAATTTCCCCGTCTAGGGATCTCTCTCTCGTCTAGGGACACTGCTGTACACACACACACACACACACACACACACACACACACACACACACACACACACACACACACAGTGAGAGAGAGGGAGAGATAGAGAGAGAGAGAGGTGGAGAGGGAGAGAGAGGTGGAGATAGAGAGATGGAGATAGAGATGGAGATAGAGAGAGATGGAGATAGAGAGAGAGATGGAGATGGAGAGAGAGATGGTGATAGAGAGATAGAGATAGAGAGAGAGATGGTGATAGAGAGATGGAGATAGAGAGAGAGATGGTGATAGAGAGATGGAGATAGAGAGAGAGATGGTGATAGAGAGAGAGTCGTCACACTCTGGAACAAACTCCCCAGAAGCTGAAAGTTGGGGAACATTATGATGATCTTTATTTCTTGGCAGATAATAAATGATGATCTTACAGAGGGCGACTTACAACACCAGTGCAAACATACAGCGAAGGACAAGGCATCAATCGCGACAGAATCCCTTGAGTTAAAGCAGCAGATTCAGAATAACACACGTCAAAACAGACTGGAGACTAAAACGAGCACGAAAGGTGTCGAATATGTGGCCTCCTCTCGCTTGTAAACTCTCTCGTGTTCCTGTCGATGGGGTCGGCGGCTCGGGGCAGCGGCCTAGCAGCAGCAGGCAGGCCACCCGGCTGCCTGGGGCTGACCTCCGGGGCAGGCAGGCAGGCAGACCTCCAGGGCAGGCAGGCAGGCAGGCAGGCAGACCTCCAGGGCTAACAGGCTGACCTCCAGGGCTGGCAGGCTGACCTCCAGGGCTGGAAGGCAGGATGGCAGACCTCCAGGGCAGGCAGGCAGGCAGGCAGGCAGGCAGGCAGACCTCCAGGGCTGGCAGGGAGACCTCCAGGGCTGGCAGGCAGGCAGGCAGGGCTGTGTGGCTGGGGAGGGCAGGCTGGCAGGCAGGTAGGCCGTGCTGCTGCCAGGGCTGGAAGGCTGACCTCCAGGGCAGGCAGGCAGGCAGACCTCCAGGGCAGGCAGGCAGGTAGGCCGTGCTGCTGCCAGGGCTGGCAGGCTGACCTCCAGGGCAGGCAGGCAGGCAGGCAGACCTCCAGGGCTGGCAGGCTGACCTCCAGGGCAGGCAGGCAGGCAGGCAGGCAGACCTCCAGGGCTAACAGGCTGACCTCCAGGGCTGGCAGGCTGACCTCCAGGGCTGGAAGGCAGGATGGCAGACCTCCAGGGCAGGCAGGCAGGCAGGCAGGCAGGCAGGCAGACCTCCAGGGCTGGCAGGGAGACCTCCAGGGCTGGCAGGCAGGCAGGCAGGGCTGTGTGGCTGGGGAGGGCAGGCTGGCAGGCAGGTAGGCCGTGCTGCTGCCAGGGCTGGAAGGCTGACCTCCAGGGCAGGCAGGCAGGCAGACCTCCAGGGCAGGCAGGCAGGTAGGCCGTGCTGCTGCCAGGGCTGGCAGGCTGACCTCCAGGGCAGGCAGGCTGACCTCCAGGGCAGGCAGTGCTGCTACCAGGGCAGGCAGGCTGTCCTCCAGGGCTGGATAGCAGACCTCCAGGGCAGGCAGTGCTGCTACCAGGGCAGGCAGGCTGTCCTCCAGGGCTGGATAGCAGACCTCCAGGGCAGGCAGTGCTGCTACCAGGGCAGGCAGGCTGTCCTCCAGGGCTGGAAGGCAGGCAGGCAGACCTCCAGGGCAGGCAGTGCTGCTACCAGGGCTGGATAGCAGACCTCCAGGGCAGGCAGTGCTGCTACCAGGGCAGGCAGTGCTGCTGCCAGGGCTGGATGGCAGGCAGGCAGACCTCCAGGGCAGGCAGGCAGACCTCCAGGGCAGGCAGTGCTGCTACCAGGGCAGGCAGTGCTGCTGCCAGGGCAGGCAGGCAGACCTCCAGGGCTAACAGGCAGGCAGGCAGGGCTAACAGGCAGACCTCCAGGGCAGGCAGTGCTGCTACCAGGGCAGGCAGGCAGACCTCCAGGGCAGGCAGTGCTGCTACCAGGGCAGGCAGTGCTGCTGCCAGGGCTGGATGGCAGGCAGGCAGACCTCCAGGGCAGGCAGTGCTGCTACCAGGGCAGGCAGTGCTGCTGCCAGGGCTGGATGGCAGGCAGGCAGACCTCCAGGGCAGGCAGTGCTGCTACCAGGGCAGGCAGGCAGACCTCCAGGGCTAACAGGCTGACCTCCAGGGCAGGCAGGCAGACCTCCAGGGCAGGCAGGCTGACCTCCAGGGCAGGCAGGCAGGCAGGCAGACCTCCAGGGCAGGCAGGCAGGCAGTGCTGCTACCAGGGCAGGCAGGCAGACCTCCAGGGCTAACAGGCTGACCTCCAGGGCAGGCAGTGCTGCTACCAGGGCTGGATAGCAGACCTCCAGGGCTGGATAGCAGACCTCCAGGGCTAACAGGCAGACCTCCAGGGCTGGCAGGCAGGCAGGCAGACCTCCAGGGCAGGCAGTGCTGCTACCAGGGCTGGATAGCAGACCTCCAGGGCAGGCAGTGCTGCTACCAGGGCAGGCAGTGCTGCTGCCAGGGCTGGATGGCAGGCAGGCAGACCTCCAGGGCTAACAGGCTGACCTCCAGGGCAGGCAGGCAGACCTCCAGGGCTAACAGGCTGACCTCCAGGGCAGGCAGTGCTGCTACCAGGGCAGGCAGGCTGTCCTCCAGGGCTGGATAGCAGACCTCCAGGGCAGGCAGTGCTGCTACCAGGGCAGGCAGGCTGTCCTCCAGGGCTGGATAGCAGACCTCCAGGGCAGGCAGTGCTGCTACCAGGGCAGGCAGGCTGACCTCCAGGGCTGGATAGCAGACCTCCAGGGCTAACAGGCTGACCTCCAGGGCTAACAGGCAGACCTCCAGGGCAGGCAGGCAGACCTCCAGGGCAGGCAGTGCTGCTACCAGGGCTGGATAGCAGACCTCCAGGGCTGGAAGGCAGGCAGGCAGACCTCCAGGGCAGGCAGTGCTGCTACCAGGGCTGGATAGCAGACCTCCAGGGCTAACAGGCAGACCTCCAGGGCTGGAAGGCAGGCAGTGCTGCTACCAGGGCAGGCAGGCTGTCCTCCAGGGCTGGAAGGCAGACCTCCAGGGCTGGCAGGCTGACCTCCAGGGCAGGCAGGCCGGGCCCCCGGTGCTGCATCTCGGCCGCTGCCTGGGGCGGACCGGCCCGGGTGCCCTTGCGCTTTTTCGACACCAGGGGGCAGTTGGGTGCCATTCCGTCCCTCGTGTGGCGAAATGGCGGTACTGCACCTCCGCCTTTTTGCTGGAGAAAGTCTGCAGTCGGGACAATGCGCCACACGGTCCGTCGGCAGGAGGCCCGGGCCCGGGCACAACTCCCCGGTGGGGACGGACGCCGGGCTGGAGCTTCCCTTCAGCACACACACTCACTCACTCACTGACCGACCGACTGACTGCAGGAAAGGCTCCCGGCTCCCAGCGCTCAGTCAGCAGGCCTACTCCTCCCCGGTGGGGACGGACGCCGGGCTGGAGCTTCCCTTCAGCACACACACTCACTCACTCACTGACCGACCGACTGACTGCAGGAAAGGCTCCCGGCTCCCAGCGCTCAGTCAGCAGGCCTACTCCTCCCCGGTGGGGACGGACGCCGGGCTGGAGCTTCCCTTCAGCACACACACTCACTCACTCACTGACCGACCGACTGACTGCAGGAAAGGCTCCCGGCTCCCAGCGCTCAGTCAGCAGGCCTACTCCTCCCCGGTGGGGACGGACGCCGGGCTGGAGCTTCCCTTCAGCACACACACTCACTCACTCACTGACCGACCG
The DNA here is from genome assembly GCF_036373705.1 of Amia ocellicauda. Lineage (NCBI taxonomy): Eukaryota > Metazoa > Chordata > Actinopteri > Amiiformes > Amiidae > Amia > Amia ocellicauda. Next base: position 14,394 of record NC_089870.1, read on the forward strand.
ACTGACTGCAGGAAAGGCTCCCGGCTCCCAGCGCTCAGTCAGCAGGCCTACTCCTCCCCGGTGGGGACGGACGCCGGGCTGGAGCTTCCCTTCAGCACACACACTCACTCACTCACTGACCGACCGACTGACTGCAGGAAAGGCTCCCGGCTCCCAGCGCTCAGTCAGCAGGCCTACTCCTCCCCGGTGGGGACGGACGCCGGGCTGGAGCTTCCCTTCAGCACACACACTCACTCACTCACTGACCGACCGACTGACTGCAGGAAAGGCTCCCGGCTCCCAGCGCTCAGTCAGCAGGCCTACTCCTCCCCGGTGGGGACGGACGCCGGGCTGGAGCTTCCCTTCAGCACACACACTCACTCACTCACTGACCGACCGACTGACTGCAGGAAAGGCTCCCGGCTCCCAGCGCTCAGTCAGCAGGCCTACTCCTCCCCGGTGGGGACGGACGCCGGGCTGGAGCTTTCCTCCAGCGCAACACACACTCACTCACTCACTGACTGACCGACCGACCGACCGACGGCTCCCGGCGCTCAGCCTGCAGGGCTACACCTCCCCGGTGGGTGCGGGCTCCGCGCTGGAGCTTTCCTTCAGCACTCACTGACCG
>NC_089870.1:45000-47500 GCF_036373705.1 Amia ocellicauda
ATTATAAGGGCGCCTCTTCTCCCTCTTCCGAGGGATTCTCGAGTAGGGTATACATTTGCTCTCAGTTGCAATGCAGCGATATAGTGTCGCTCCCTGAATCCCCGGTGGGATGTCAGCCACGCATTGCTGATGGTGTCGTTCTGAAAGTGCTGTATACCCGCACCCTGTACAGGCAGCTTTGTCCACGACAAAAACTCTTCCTGTCTCCAGTCACACGGGACTGGGTATTTGGGTTTTGGAGGAGGTCTCCTCTCCGACCCAGTCGAAGCTGCTGGTTCAAAGAAGATTTCGATGGGTGTTACTGGCTCGGATAGGTCTGGTGCGGAATCGGCGGTGCCACCAGCCTTAATCCATAGCTTTTCGAAATCTTCAGTCGCCTTCCTTGTTTGCATCAGGCTGCGAACAATAACATCCGTAGAGTTCGCCATCCTGTGCATTCTTCTCGCCTGTATTGATGGGATCAGCTTTGCCAACCTCAGTGCTCCCAATCCTCCGTCTTTGGCACGAGCGTAAAGCAAGCCATTACAGGTCGAGGCAGGAAGGCGCAACCAGAGCTTTATGGCTTTCCGAACTTCGGAGTCCAGGGCGTTCAAGGTGTTTTGTTTACATTGTGCATGATCGGCCAGGTACATGAGCCGAGGTACTGCATGTTGATTGAGGATGGCCACTTTCTGGCTGGGCTTCAGTGGCGCCTCATCTATCCTCGTGATCCATGTCTGCAACTGATCCGTCAGGTCAGGCTTCGAGATACCTATCCAGGGGTTCACCTTCACGCCCAGGTATCTCTCCGACTCATCTGGGTTGATCATGTGAAGACCGGCCCCTCCGATCTCCCATGGTACACAGTTGTTAATTGTGTACGAGTCGTGTGTAGGTGTAACTAGGAAGCCATGACACTTTCGAGCCTGTGCCCTAAGGCCCGTCAGTTTGCAGAAGGACTCGAGGATAGAGATGTTATGCAGCATGCCCTTCCAACCGTCGCTCAGTAACACTAGGTCGTCAGCAAATGCAAGGGTGGTCACACGGCCTCCTTCCGACAGAAATCCTTGTCCGTGCGTTTCCAGGCTAGTGATGAGGGGGTCCATTGCCAGGTTGAATAGCAGGGGAGACATGGGGTCACCTTGTTTGACTCCCGTACATATGCGGATGTCGGGAGTCTTTTTGCCGTCCACCTCGATTGAAGTGACGCAATTTCTGTAGGATTCCTGGATCAATCCTACCACATGGCTGTCTACCCCCATTTGCTGCAGCACATCGATGATGTGCTTATGGGAAACGGAGTCAAAAGCTTTCGCGATGTCGATAAATACTACTGCGAGCTCCTTCTGCTGTCTCTTAGCTTGCTCTATGATGTTCCCCAACACCATGATGTTCTCAGAGCAGCCTGGAGCAGAGATGAATCCGCGCTGTCTCGGGTTCAGAGGACACGCTGTGGCCAGCCGCATCGTCATTACTCTCGAGAACAACCTCAGCACCATTGAACCGATTGTAATTGGCCTCCAGTTGCCAATATCCTTCTGTTGTTCCGGGTCCATGGTCTTTGGAAGTAGTATCGACCTGCATCGCTTTACGATGTTAGGTATGACTCCTGTAGTCAGCCATGTGTTAAACAAGGCTGCCATCGCCTCACCCTCTGGATCCCCCTTACCGATGGCATTGCGGGATATGCCATCTGGCCCCGCGGCCGACGTTCTTTTTACGGCCTCCAGGTTTTCAATTATCTCTTCCCCAGTGATAAGAGTTTCAAATATCTCGTTGTCGGCTCTCATTTGGGAGTGGAAACCTCCGAGTCCCACGTAGGGAGTTTCAGCTTCCCACTTCTGTTTGTACGCATCGTGTATTTCAGAGAGTGGTACTGGGCACAAGACTGTATCTGTGCCATCCAGGATGATCGAGGCGAGGCGTTGTTTGCTTCTCGAGAAGAGGCTCTGGTATCTCAAGTAAGTGCCTCTTTTTATTGCCCGTCTTTTCATCCAGGATCTGAAAGGATGTTTCATAGGTTTCTCTTCTCCCTTTCCTTGTCTGGAACGAGATATTTTCTTCTTATCCTTGAAAGGAAGAAGCATCCACCGAGTGTTTGTTTCTGCAAGGGCGTTAACTTTTGCATCGCCGTCCAGCCAGGCCCTAATGACATCCAGGCAGGGATACCTGGAGTCATTCGTGTCCCGAACCAACCTAGAAGCCAGTATCCGCAACTGCGCTCCTAGCCCTGATCTCGCCTCGGGTGCAGCGGTTTGCGCCTCCAGGAACTTTGCTAGATTTGTGTTCCTTTCGGGGGGGGCACCTGTTTGTGACAAAGCCGACCTGTTCCTAGGTGCCCTCCTTTTATCACTAACCTGCTTGTTGGTTTTCGTACCGAGCTCAGCGGCGATGAGCTGGTTGATGTTTTTACGCCCTTTGAATGAGACCTCTAGCTCAGCAAGTCTATTCAATTCCTCCTCTGTCCAAAGCTTCACCGGCCTTCCTTTTTGTGAGCCGCCCTTAGTGCTTTCCGCGATTC